>NW_027041843.1:535913-538324 GCF_033297395.1 Canariomyces notabilis
GTCATATGATCCTGAGGCGATGAGCCTTGAATCGGGTGAGAACGCGACCGAGTTGACCGAGTCGTTATGCCCCTCGAGCGTCTGCGCGCATGGACCCCACTCATCTTCTACAGCCGGTGCGGTGGTAATCCACTCCAGTTCCTCATGTTTAAACAACTGGCTTGTTATGCTGCGGACAGGGCTGAACACAAGTGCTGAAGCGTATACCTGAAGAGGTACTGTATCAATAATCGATAGACTGCTCAGAACGAATCGTCTTATATCGCGGAGAAATACAGATACTTCGGTAGCATCTCCAGGCTGAAAGGCGATATTAGTATATATCGGAGATGGGGACTAAGGGTGCAACATACATCGAGTAGGGCTAACAAGTCGTCTACCATGCCGATACTCTCCGAGATACGGCCTACAAGCGCGAGCGCTTCAAGCCAGTAAAGGAGATGGCTCTTCAATAAACTGTGGACCGGGCCGTCATCCCGTACAATGCCTTTGCTCTCCTTCCAGTGGTGGACCCAGTACTGACATGCGTACTGGACTTCGGGTGGCAGAGCGGCGTCGACGGTTCGTTGGTCGATTTCCGAGCGCGGTTTCCCTGGCACTTGCAGACCGCAGATGTCTCTCTTGAGGTGTTGGCGCATAAGTTGAATACATCTATCCACAAGCGTTCGATGATGCTGTATCTCGTCGATCCAAAACTCCTCAGCACGCTTGGTTGGATCGACAAGGAAGTCGCGGAAAGACAGGTGAAAGAGTCTGACAGGAGCATCTATTTCCGGGGGAATTCTCAGGACCGAGTGGAGAGAGTTGAGCCTGCCATATATAGCTTGAGGAGAGATGATGAGAAGTCGTGCCAGCGACAACACTGAGAGGGGTTGGGCGAGGAGAACAATAGGGCCAACAACATCCCGAAACTCGGCTAATAAGCGGCCCCTCTGCGGCCCAGCGCGCCCGACAGTGAGCTGGTTGAGAATTGGGAGATATGTCGCGTCGAGTTTGTCAAGCTCGGAATCATGGGTCTTCCGCTGATACTGTAAGACTTTCTCAAGCTGACCGGCGGGGTCAGACCACACCGGATCTTCGACAAAGCGGCAGACGGTTGCGGCAAAAATGAACAATGGAACGGCCATCTGAGCGAGTGTCCGGATGACGTGTTCGCCAGGCCAGTCGGGCGGCAGCCTTAGGTCTCCGGGAGCTTGGCTGTTGTAATCGTTCCTAATTCTCGCGAGTGTGTATCCTAAGAATTTAGATATATCACGTTCCACGATTGGCTTCGGTATTTGGTGTAGAGCCAGGTCCTGATACTTTCCCTGGACGTTCTTGAATCCGAGGCGAATGGGCAGCTCAGGCCGGCTGGTGATGAAAATCCTCAGTCGCACGGAGCTCAGTGTCTTTGCTTGTACTAGCAGGGAGATGATGGTCTTTACGTCATTGTCTCCGTCACACTCGTCGAGAGCGTCAACAACGATTAGAATTACGATCGTATGGCGAATGTGGTCGAGAGGCTGAAGGATGAGCTTCTTGAACTGGTCTCTCAGCGCCTTCGTAACAATGGCCGGGTCGGCATCGATGGCCTCTCTGACTAAAGGCGCCAGAGCAGGGATTTTGTGCACAAGCTGACTGACAATGGTGGGGAAAAACAAGGTGGCTTTGCCACGGTCTCCTTCACCTCTTTTGAAGAAGAAGCTTGCGCCGAGGAGGCCGTCGTCTGCGAACGTCTTCGCTACGGTGCGGGAGATGGTGGATTTCCCGGTCCCTGCCATGCCGTTCAGCCAGAAGATGCTCTCACCGCGAGGATCTTCTGCCCAGTCTCTGATCTGACGGAGGAGCTCGATTCGGGTGTCAGGATGGCATTGTGCGTTGCTCTGCTCGGCAAAAGAGTCGAAAGCTGCCTCATGTACGGCCGGCAGGATGTCGCTCGAACCGTAGTAATTATTGCCCACGTGGACCCGTGCCTGCCCTTCGGCATGTAGTGACCCGACACGATTTGCCATGGTGGCGGCGACGAAGCGGTTGGATTGCATGGAACAACGATTGCTATACTTCCCAGAGCGCTTTCGCCGTAGGATCGTCTAACACACTTATGCGTTGTGATTGAGAGTCAAAAGTTGCGTCGGCGTAGAAGACAAGAGGAAGTCGCTCGTCAGACTCATGATAAATATTGCTGACATGAACGTGTTCTCACCTCGGTATGTAGTGACCTGAGCTGATATGCGGTGACAGCGGATGGTTTGAAGCGATGGTCGCGCTATCTTCAAGTTGGTCGTGCGTATGCTCTCAAATTGGGCATCGAACAAGCCGACTGCAGGTACCCCGCCGCCAACTCAACCAGGCAACATTCAGCCGCAGAGGTGCATCGGCTTTCATCTTCCCCTCTTCCCCCCTCGACAGCCACAACAAGTCAACATGCCATG
>NW_027041843.1:540004-542648 GCF_033297395.1 Canariomyces notabilis
GTGGGGTTAGTGCATAAGGAGCAAGAACGTAGCGACGTGAACTCAGCGACCTAGCGTGCTCGCGCTGCGAGTACCGGCCCCGGGGCTCGTCAACCTGACCGAGCTGGCCAGCGTCGAACTGGACGCGACCGTGGCTCACACAGCCTGACTCAGCCGACACGGTGCTCTTCGTGGGAAAGCCTCGACACTACAACAGAGCCGCCCGAGCCAGGAGCAGACCTGGCAATCAGTACACACGCTGCTCTAAAGGTTGCCAATCTCTTACGGCGCCGACAACATCCGAAGGCAGATTGCCGGTCCACATCGCATGCTGGCGATGAGCGGGGGAACCGACCTAAACTGGCGCAGTCCTGCATCATGTCATAAAATAAACCCTTAGCGGCCCAGAGGGCTGCAGCCAGCATGCAGGACAGGTCGGAGACCAATCGCTTAGTTAACCAATCAGAAAGGGAATGAAGGGAACGAGAACGTTCCAAATGTTCCAGGTACACAGGTATCTGGGGGAGGAAGCTGTGTATAGTTCACGATCTGCGCCTACAGGCACTGCAGTAGCTTTTTCAGTAAGCAATACAAGCAGTTAGCCCAGCGACTGTTGAGACAATTGCTTGTGCACTTGTCGTGAACCCTTTGGCTTCACCGAACCTCACCCCATTGACAAGTCATACCTTCAGGAATCCCTTTCAGAAGTTGGGGCTTGAGATTCGTTACACCTGTCTTCTACAGTGGTATCACCAAGATGCGCCATGACGTTAAGCGCGCCAGTCCAACAAGAACACACCGCTTCATCCTTAGTTTGCGTGATGCTGGAAAGCTGGTTCGGGACTATACCCAGAACATCGACTGCCTTGAAGAGAAGGTTGGCCTGTCTACCGATTTGCGAAAGGGTCCTGGAAGTCTATCTCGGTTCTGCAGGAAATACCAGTCAAGAGATGTCCGAGGCCACCACCGAGTCGACTACGAGCCACGACTCCAAGAGACTAACAGAGGCATCGAATGTGTTCTCCTCCATGGATCTCTCCGCCGTTTGCGATGCTCCAACTGTTTTATCACATGTTGCTGGGACGAGTGTGGCCGAGAAGCCAAAACCCTGGCAGGACAGGAACTTCCGTGCCCCGGCTGTGCCGAGATATCCGAAGCCAGAACGGCAGCCGGGAAACGCGCAACCGCAATCGGAAAACTTCGACCGGATATCGTGCTTTACAGTAAACAGGACCCGTGGGCTGGCTCGATCTCTGTCACCACACCACTTCACCTATTCCAGCGCCTAGACATCCTTCTTATTACGGGCACGAGTCTTGCAACGCACAGGGTCAAGCACCTAGTGAAGGACTTTGCGAAGATCATTCACAAACAGGCTGGAAAAGCGGTATTGTGAACCTCACAGACCGACTAAGAATTGAGACAGTGTGATTGATTACTGGGTCGAGTGGGATTGTGACGCCTGGGTATAAGATCTAACGGCGCATCGGCTGGTACTCTGCTCTGGCTCGATGCCAAGCGACCTGATAGACCTAACTGGAGATGGTTGAGCACGTGAATGCCATTGCTTCTCGTGGGTATGATATGGGGCAAGAGAGCAGCCGGTCGACCTTATGCTGAGCTAGATGAAGCAATATTCGATAGGATTTCCCGAAGGATTTCAGTGGAGGCAACAGGGTAGTGCAACACTATGTCGGAAAAGCAGGCCTACCACATAACAGTCTATTAACATCATCTCTGCACGCCCCCGAATTCTAGCAAAGAGTCATCTGTGATACTACGACCAGCGAGGCCCTGGTGGCGTCGCGAGCAGAAATCCGTTCTCATCTCCAAACCATGGGCAGAAGGAACCTCCGCCTAAGAACGCGACGTCCCCAAAATTGGACACTACCAAGTATTCACATCACGAGGCCATGGAACCCACTGGAGGAGAGCGAACGCCGCGGGATACCACGACAACCGACACAGACTCAGTGATAGTGCCGGATTCAAGTGGGTTCTCTTCCTTCCAAACTTATGGAATCCACTGACCGCCCACTAAGACAGCGATGTTACAGAACATGGCCCATGCCGACGAGCCAAAGTGGTAGCCCTGCAAAACACGGCGACCGACGTCGCGAGCCGACTCTGCATCTCGGCAACCGGTGTCAGCAATCGAGAGTTTGTCTCCAAATGCCACGTCACGCCCCTCGCGACGGCTTCATTGCAACAGCCAATTGGAATTAGCCGTAGCGCAGCAACCTGATAGCTGGCTAATGCAGATTTCACCAATTGTATCAACCTGCGTCGAGTGCTCGCAGCGCCATAGCTTTGTCTTGGGCGTCCGCCAAGCGAGACAGCTGCATCTTTCAGCTCCGCTCCGCGGCAACCGCGCAAAATGCAGCCGCCAACTTCACAATATCGCTGCTGTTGCGATAGCCTCTTTTCTCCGGGACAAGTATCCTCGCTGAAGCTATACGCGTGAAAGAAATTATGGGTTCGCTGAAAAGGTGGTTAAAGAAGCCTTTTAGTCATCATGGTGCAACCTCGCCCGCTCCATCTGCCACGCAGTCCACGGGTACGTTTGAGACGGGCGCCGGATTGCCTTCTCAAGACTGACATGTCCAACAGACGGACCAACAACACCATCCGGCACCACGACAGAGCCGGGTACTCCTACCCCCGC
>NW_027041844.1:0-19076 GCF_033297395.1 Canariomyces notabilis
GATAAGTTGCACTGTAGAGGGCCATTTTAAGCTAGAAAAAAGCATCAATAGTATGGCTGATTTGAAGGGCTAAGACATGTTTCCTACAGGTTGCACAATATATTTGTAGGTCGCCAAGAAATAGGCGTATTGCACACTTAAAGGGATCAGCGGAGCACATGGGACGAACCCAGGACCCTAGGTGCTGTATTTACATGTATTGTACATACGGATAATTCTTCATACGGGTGTACTGTACTGTACAAGTACAGTACTACAATACTCCGTTCCCTGGATTTCCACCGCCCTCTTCCTGCGTGTGATGAATTTGCGAAATCTCTGTACCCAACGGCGCCGGGAAAGTCCGCGTGACCTATCAACGTTGACAGTTGAATGCCGAGAATTTGCTTCCTCGGCCGTCGAACATCGCTAGCTAATCTCACTTCTCTATTCATGGAGATACTTTTTCTTCTTCTCCCTTCTGGATTTCATTGTTTTCATATTGCATGCCTCTTGGATGGCCTGTCTGATCCAGAGTTCGCTGGATCTCAGGGCAAGGAACAGCTGCTGCGAGAGTGGAGCATACATGCTATGTACGGAGTACGGAGATGCTTTGAAGGTTACGATGTGAGGCTGACCCCGGATCGCAACCCTGCTGCTCTCGGAAGTTTTTATGATGTGTGGTGATCAAATGATCAGATGAAGGCTACTGGTTATTACCGTTGTTAGTACGGAGTACTATATGCAATTAACCTATACCCAACTTACCTATTGGTTACTGTAACGGTTAGGTATTGTACTGTCTATGGACTACAAATACAACAGCATTCAATCCCATGTAAGTCAATTGCAGCCAAGTAATCAATATGGGAAACTACGATTCTTGGCTTCGCTGGACATACTTATACCTTCTTTGCCATTGCCATCTGCCCCGACCCCATTGGTGCTCTGCACGGCTAGCATGCAGATGCGAACGTGTAGATTGGGTTAGAAGAAGGCCAATAAGGCATCACTAGATCGCGCTGGATAGCTGGATAGGAACGGCTCGACAACCTAGCTCAGACAAGGCCATTGATTCATAATTGGTAAAGTCGCGAAGTTAGGTACGGAGCTAGGTAGCCAAATTTTAAGGTTGGCAGCATTGCCGTGTTATGAAAATATAGTAGGGAGTAACTCATTACATACTATGACAGTTCATCCTGTGCCGCGGCTATTTCATCCAAAAAATCAGCCTCCCGCAGGTGCGCAATAAATCATTCAGTGCATGGTCGGGATTAATTAGCCAAGTGCATGAGGTAGCTCGAGGGTAGGTACAAGTACAGAGTAGTGTACTCAACAATCTGCCGGTAACCTGAAAACTGTCATCCAAACGCCACATGCTTGTAATTTTAGAATTGCGGATGGTGCCGTTGGCGTAGATCGCTGCCCATCTGCTCAAAGTCACAGCATGGCCTTGGTGACTGCACGGGAGATACCACTACATTACAAGAGGAGCATTAGGGGAGATGTAAGGAGTGCAGATTATAGCTATGTGATATGAATTGTACACATGCGCGTAGCGTAGTGTAAGTGTAATAGAAGGTAGTGTATGTATCAGTAGTGTACTGCTCTGCAACAACCTTATTCTCCGATAACATTAAGAGAACATGGCGCTGCCCGGTAAAAGTTCTTGGGCAATGGAGTTCATGGGTACTCGTAGATAGTGTAAGATCATACAGCCGCCGCGGGCCTGTTCCGGTTTGACGCCACTCTATGGTCTCGCTGCCCTACGGACTTGTCCCAGAAGACAGATTTTAGTTTTGAATGTGGTTGTTGAGTATTACGCTGAGGGCAACTTGGCCTTCTCGCAGTCGAGACCCCTAGGCTGAGGCGGGTCGTCCTCAATATGTACATACACAGTAGAGGTTATGTCTTCTGCCCTACCCTACTGTACGAACAATAGCAGAAGAAATTGGGAAAATTGAAAGTTGCCATCCTTTGCATAGCGTGTAACGGTATGTAATGACACAAGCGCTGAACCGACACAACGGGAAAGAACGTTGATCTGCAGTTTGCTATCCACCGTTGCACCAAATGAAAGGTTGGAAGCCCTCTGGCGAATTGTTACCTTAGGTTTGGCCAATCATCGTCTTAGAAGATGACGGTTTTCCGCAGGACCAAACCCAACGTTGGGGTACAGTCTAGACACCGACAGGCGGTTATGTGCATGGCCGCACGCACCTGTTGCAGGCAAGTCGCTAGATCCGAGTCGTCTCCCAGCTATCCTAGTAAGCACCCACACTGGAACGGCCGTCAAATCTACGATGCGGCCGAAAACGCCGGGAATTGCTGGCAGATGGATACTTTCTCAAGACGAGACAGCGGGAGTAGGTTACTCCACGAGGTACAAGTACATGTAGTTATCTTACTACCGTCATGTTACATATAGTCCTACGTACAGTGTAAGGTGGGTAACATAGTTACGGTATTATTCACTCAAATACTAATACATGTAATATCCCGTTAATTACGCCCAAACACTCTAGTGCACGAGGCAATACATCCTGTAACGTCAATACAAGACAATGATTACTGTCGCTTCCCTACATGGTCGATCAACCATTCCAGTTTCGACTAAGTACATAGGATGATTACCACAGGAGCTTGAAGCACTTGTCACGTACATACAACCCCCAACTAAGGTATCTTTATCTACTTCTTGCTAACTCGAGATTTCGCAGTGGTTTACCTCCTGGATCCCTTCCAAATCCGGGATTGTACTTTAGACGTGAACGCTGCAGGTCATGCAGGAGTGACATGCCCGATGTGACACCTACATTTGAACATTCCAGCTGAATCTGAGGTAATGGGGAGGTATCCCGTACTATGGAGTAGTCGATGCTGCCTTTAGCTCAGTTTGCGGCTAGCGTAAAAGCTCATCACGTATGTACTCTTACAGTAACCTAGTAAATATCTCACTTAAGACCTGGAACGGGGCTCTTTTCTCCGCTTCTGCTGGCAGTCCAAGGTACCAAAGGTAGTGACCGACCTTCTCTTATCAATGCCTTTACCGTAGTGTAAATCTCGAAGAATTCTGGGTAGACAGGCAAGCCACGAACTTCAAAGCCAAAGGTGCAAACGCAGGGTGCTCGTGCTCGTGCAATGTCGCATTCGTCGTCTTCGTCCAGTTTCCCGTCCCTCTTGAGACCTGCTGCATACCCTGCCCTCCTACCGCGAACAGCTCGTGCACTGTTACTCCAAAGGATCAACCGCTTTGCTCTCGCTTATACTCGCATCTTCGATCCTCGGATGGCATTGGTTTGCCGCAGTCCATAACCCGTTCCCCCCCCCTCCTCCCAACCCATCCATTTCCGGCTCCACTGCCTGCAGAGTGCCAAGTGTCGTGGATGCCATCCATGGATGAACCGACTTCCGCTCCCACATCTAGGGTGACGTTCGGACTAGAGTAACTTGCTGGCAATTGGCATTGGAAGGAGCTCCGGGGTTATGCATCCGGCCGAGCTATCGGTGCCGACGCTGGACACTGATACTAGCCCGACACAGCACACGGGGCGCCTGGACGGACGTGCGAGATAAAAACTCCAAGAGACTCCGACCGGGCTAACTTGGCTTCAGCACGAAGCACTACCCGGAATGGACTAGCGCCTGACCGGTAGAGAGGCGTGCCAGGGTAGCTCCCGGTTGTCGCTACCCTGATTCCCTAGGTAGCGCCTACTTACCTTTCATCCGTGAAATGTTGGGGAGAGAACCTCGACTCATCAGTTGATCGTCCAGTGTAGTCTGTGCTCTCTGTCCCTGGAAGAAGCCGCTTCACAGCGAACTTGTAGCAAGCGACTGGGGTGCTGACCAGGGGGGCGCTTGCTGGCATTGCAGCCTACCCTTCGATTTGCAGGTGCCATCCATGGCCACACCTGCCAGGATGCCCCGGTTCACACCTATCCTTGCTCCATCCAGGCCCCATCCCAATTGCACCGTCGCCTTTAAGTCGCACAAAAACCACTGGATGCCACTGACACCAAATCTCCCCCCTCGAGTGTCTTACAGACTGCCTCGCTTTCCCCCAAGCCGCACATCCCGAACAGTCTCCCCCAAGCGTCGACATCGGGAAGGACACGGCTCTCCACTCAGCTACCCAAGCCTTGGGCGGCCGCATCGCTCAGCTCCCACTTATTATCTCATGTCCTCAGAGAGCGACTGAGTCGTGACGGGACGGGACTGCAGCTCGCCGCTACCTTCGCCGTTGCACGAATGCCCCTACATGCTGTGGCACTTGCCAGAATCCCAACATCACTGAACGGCGATCACTCTGCAGTATCTCGTCCGACTCGGCGTCTTGGGCTGTGTCGTTGTCCTTCCCACCCTCCCAGCTGGCCGGTCTTGTTCGGCCGCATCTGTCTGGTTCTCGTCCTGAGAGGTCGCAGGGGTGTAAAGCAAAGGACTTAAGTCGCTGCAGGCGTATCTCGACAGCGTCCCAGGTTCTCACCGTGTGGGACGAGCGCTGCGCAGACTGCCCACTCGAGCCGCCACCTCGCGGGTTACCGATTTCTTTCTCGTCGCCCTACTGTTCACTCGTGCGGGAGACAGCTCGTCTTTCTCAGAGCGAACATCTAGGTCATCGCCAACCGAGCCAGCGCTATCACCCAATCCGCCGTATCGGGTGATGTCGGTCGCCGCTTCTTCCCCTTGGGTACGGTTTGGATGTTCGTCTCCCTTGGTGGAGACCTCGTTGAGACCCCCTTTACCCCGGTGGCGCTGCTCCGCAGGCAACTGAAGCACCCGGTCCGGCCACCAATTTCAGCGACGCGTGCCCCATGCGGGTCTTGGGCCACCGGGACCACGATTCCTGGACGACATTTGACCAGCGGCAAGGCACGTTGGACCAGACACGCTTCTACCTCGGTTTGACACGGGCCAGAGCAGACTCCGGGGTGCTGCTCATCCGAGAAGCTCTCCGTCTCCGCCCATGTCGGGCTCTCCACCGCTCCCCCCTAAAACCAGCCATGAGGTTGCCGAGCAAGCTCAGGGGACATATCACTCCAGTACACAGGATGTTTACCGTGGACTTTCGACAGCGCAGAGCGAGGAAAGCGCGGCAGCGGGTACTCCAGGCCGCTCTCGATCATTCCTCTCGGATAACACTGAACGACCGCCGTACACCTTCGCTCAGCTTGACGTATCGGTAACGACACCTCCAGCCTACACGCAGCAGCTTGAACAGGTTGGTGCTCAACCGACACCGTACCTGCAGGCTCCCGGAATTGGGGCTGTCGAAAGCCAGTTTGGGCCGCGGCCCGCTCCGCGAGCCTATCCTACGACGTCTCACCATTCGATACAAGAGTCACTCCCGAGCGCGGTACCCAAACCCCAGAGGAAAGCCAAGGGACATGTCGCATCTGCATGTGTCCCTTGTAAAAAAGCACATCTCCGGTTCGTTCACCCCTTTGAGAAGTATTCTTGGTCGCGGAGCGAGACGTGTTGACCCCCGGTAGATGTGATGGTATGTACCCCAACACGCTTTCTCCATATAAACAGACCGGAAGACCAGGCCGCGAACAGTCGGCACTGATTTTGTGGGCCCCGCGGCTAGGGAATTGATTGACATTATATTGTCAGGACAATTCCGAGGACGTTCTTCGCTGCGTTGAACAGTGCTAGGCACCAGCCAGTGATGCGATGAAGTCCCAGGATAACTCCTTGGCTGACCTACTCAAGTTGAGACGGGCCACTGGCCTACTATAATTGGACTTGGGCCACTTGAGCAAGCAGGCTGCAGGAACCGGTGGATACGGTTCCCAAGCGGGTTCCATATCTCGCCGTTCCGGACTTGAATGCATGGGCTTGTGAACCGGCAATGGTGTTCTTCACCTGTGGGCTACGTTAGCACCGTGTCGGGTTTCTCTCGCAGTAGCGAGGCGGGCGGCTGGTCCTGCGGCAAGCCGGCCCGCCCTCCTCAAGGTGTGGTGGGATCAGCTGCTGAGACACTTGTGTTCGGCCTGTGTTTAGCCATTTGGCACACCGAATCCGTGTAGCCCAGGAAACACGATGCGACTTTTCTTCGCGCCTGCTCAAGGACCATGGAAAGTTGGGCTATGGACGGACAATGGGAAACAGTCGGAAAGCAGAGGGCGTAGGATGCTTTAGCTGTGGAGAGATTTCCTGAAGAGTGGATGTCGCGGGATTTAGTGATCCTTGCAGTCCTTCACCCCAGATATGATATCGAGCATATTGCCTTGTGACCGATTGTGCTGACTCTCCGGCAGCGCAACGTCCGTGTTCGAGATGTAAGAGTACCAACAAGGAGCAGGCGTGTGTCGATGTTCAGCACAAGAAACGGGGTAGGCCGCGGCTACGTGACGACAGCCAGTCAAGATTTGAGGGTTCGAGGCTCGGAAGTGCCGCAGATGCGATGCGGAGACCGTTGTCATCGGCCTTCGGCACCGGATCGTCGCTGGGTATGGCTTACGATGATAGTCTCCGGCAGACTCAGTCGTACCGCGTACTGAAATCTCAGCCAGCCGAGCCGATTGCCCCGAGGTTCCTCGACCGCGGTCTTCCCTCCGACGCGAACATCTACCCTCCACCCTTGTCCATCACAGCTCCGCGGGCGACTGACGAATCGGTTGCTTTCTTAACGATCAACCTCGAATTTTCGAAGGCATCACCTTCGTTCCTGAACGTCGTAAGACGGACTTCGGTAAAGGGGCTGAAACTTGCGGATATACTCACGGCTGAGGACCGACCCAAGGCCACCAGGCTTGAACGGCAAGCGAAAGACGAACAGGCTAGAAAGGAGCCGACGTACCTGCCGCCTATGTTCAGCAGTGAACGGGGAGAGACTGTGATGCAAAGTCTTGGCTTCTCTCCAGAAGAGGTGTCAAGATACTCGCTTCCTTGGTTAGATACTTTCAACATTATGGGGGACGACGGACAAGGGCATCCAATTCCCATGCGCGCAGGCCTGGACAAGCTAGATTCGATATACTTCGTCGTGCTATTGTTGAATCCGGGACCTTCCGGGCCCCGACGCTTGTACCCCACGCCATCCCCGAGTATAAGGGACCCGGCGTATTCGTATGAGACGCCAATGCAGTCTTATTCACAGCCAACGCCGCTCTCAGCGACGTTTGACTTGAGGCAGCCTCGGCATGGAGATGCTGGATACGAAACCCGGCAGCCGGGTATGGTCAGTGCGCCGCCGCGCATCATATCAGGCACAAGCTCCGGCTTTCCACCCACATACGCGGCGTCGCCCAGCAGACCCGACTACCCTAGCACGCCGAGCTCATATCAGGTCCCCCGGAGTGAAGCGCCGTCGGATGGTCGTCCGTCATCGCAGGCGGCGGACTTCCAGCTCCCGCCACTACCCCAAATCAGAAGTTCATCCGGGAGCAACCCTCAACCTCTAGAGCCACCGCTATTTCAGCATCGGGAGGGACGTTCTCGCGTAGACATCAGCGGGCTTCTCGAGCAACCGACTGCGGCCAGAAATCCGCCAAGAGAGTGAAAGGGGGTCAAATGGTTCGGCAAACGCTGACGTTGGGTTCTACCCAGCCTGGGGGTGTGGAATTGAGCAGAGGTGCTCGAGACACAATGACGTTGCTCTTCCATTTGCGTTTTTTCTTATTCCATTCGTTTTTTTTCTCTTTCTTTTTCCTGGTTTGATCTCTTGGCTACACACGGGTCCAGTTAGCATCTCGGGTTGATACCACAAGTGTATATCTTGCGCAAATCGCCTATATCGGTGAGCAATCATCTACCGGCAATGGAGGGGGGGAGCATATCTTGGCGTTGGTTTGGTTTGGTCATGGAGAAATTCGCCGCCCGTAGGCGGCGTTTTCATGTCTTTCTCATACTCCTTTTTTAATTCCGCCAGGTCGCCGACCTGTTTGCTGGGCTTCCGTTCCGTCCATCCTCGCTCTCAAAGGAAAGGTTGGATAAAAGTTTGAAGTCAGGTCGGCAGCCCGGACAGGAGAGGCTGAAGTGCACGTGCGACGTGGCACGGACGACACCGACGAGCTGGGTCCAAGGTATATATTTATCTCTGACCGCCTCATCTATCTGGTGCTTCTTCGGCCACATGTGGACGTTCGTTGCCGGAGCCCGTTGTTTTGTCCTTAAGCTTTGCTTCACTTGGTGTACTGTTGCTGTCCTCGAATACCATTGCTGTTTCTTTTCGTCTGGCAGAGCCAGTGTCCTGGATTTGGATATCGTCCGGTGTATATCGCTGCTGCACTTGATCGCTCCTTTCCCCTGTTTGACTTGTACTATACACTGCCCCGGTCAATTCTCGGTCGCATGTACATACTGGACAGTAATGCAGTGTATTGCACCTGGATGCGGCTGCCAACGGGGCCAATGGAGGGAGCGGGGATAAGCTGACAGGATTAAATCGCTGAAGGAACGAGAACGGAAACCGTCTGCCTGGTTTTGTATGGCGGGTGTCCAAAGAAGAGGTGAGTGGTTCCTGAATAGCGAAGGAAGAAACCAGGTGGTGCGTGTACCAATCTTAGAGGATATATGAGCAAACAGACGGATGAATAACTGGTGACGGTCGGAAGGGAAAGGGATGCACGTTCATTTAAGCTTCTTGGGGACTTATAATTGCTTGACCAACCGCAGCCTGCGCATGCCATAGGTATGGATCCTGCCAGGTTATTTTAGGGCTGAGCTGACGATCCCGTGCGCTCGGAATGCAAAACTGGCGGTGGACAACAGATGGGACAGAACAGTCGGTAGGTAAGTGGTCTCAAGAAGATGATGAATCAGGGTTCTGTGTTGGGTTGACGGCATCGAGGCTTGATGCCACAGGCAAGGATTCGAACTCTGCCGAAGAGTTGGAAAGATGGGAGACCAGGAGGGGAAGGAGGAAGGGGAGGAGGTTAAAGGAAGGGCATTTGAATAGGATCTATCTGACCTTAGTTCGGTCAGGACCAGCTGGAATATTGTAACAGGTACAGTACAGTACATGCAGTAACGGATGCTGGCCCTGCTTTTTCCCTCCCATTGCTCCAGCCCAAGTACATTCCAGTACCTCTGATCCTGCGCTATCCGGGATCCACGGCAGTCTTCGCATCTGGAATTGGGTGCTTAGGTTCGTCCCAGTGAGGGGGATCCGCGTAACATCGTCGGGCACGCAAAAGTCAATGGGCTTCATTACTGTAGATTGCAGTTGAGTGACGTCGGATCTGCTGGCTTGCAGCCTTTTTCCGATTCCCGCCGGCGCAACGGCACCTCGACACGAAGCTCACACCGATATCCGTAAGACGTCAAAGAGACAGTGATTGGGGCGCATGCAGGACTTACACGTGCCCTGGCAGAAATACATACGACGTGGCTTGTTGCCTGAAGGACCACCTCGTATCCGTACCTCGTGGTTACTTCGTAGGTAAGGTACCTTAGTTATGCACCAGGATTTCAATCACCGGAAATCCGGTTGATCTTACTTGCAGTACTTCATAGGAGGCAATGGACCAGAAAAACTTGGTCTGGTGCACATTGTCGGACAGAACATCTTTGCATAAGTTAGGACGAAAAGCGAAGCCGAAAAGAGGTCATTGGAGATTTGTCAGTTACCGACCGGTTGGCGCACGAGATCGGCATCCTGGCGTTTGATAACTTCCCCACGATCGGAACCTTATCTGATCCGCGGTGGACAATGCAAGGATTGGCTAAAAAAGCTGTTGTGTGTGTGGTATCCCGTAGTCTTAAGGTGTTCTCGTAGCACCAATCGGATTAGCCCTGGACCCCCAAGTTGTAGCATGAAACAAAACACCGAATGGCGAAAACCAAACTATTATAAGAAGGTATTCGATATTTTGTATGAGAGCACTAACATTAACGCCCTTGTTCTCTATTCCCATACATCTCGGAAGGCTCTCAAGCCAAAAGGTATCTCCTGCAACAAGTGACGCATATCTTACAAACCTGTCTCGCCTTAAGAGACACTGCTGTCCGTATTGAGTCCCGATGCCGCAACTTTGGACACTTGAGGATCCCTTTACCAGTTTCATGATAGCCAGACCTCAAGACCTCATAACATCCTCTTTCCGGCCTGACGGAAAGTTCAGCAATATGAGGATAACCCCTCACATATCAACCCGAACACAACGTATAGCTTGATCTACCGATTTCCATCCACCTCCTCCGGGTCATCGTCGCTAGGACTCATCGATCCGACATTTCCTAATGGATCGCCGTAAGATGACTCTGTTCCGTTAACTAGCTTTTGCCGCCGCCGCCGCGTGTTTGGTCTGACAGGAAGCGTGGTCCTTACTCCCACGGTAACAGACTGGTCAGTCGTGTTAGAAGATGCAGGTTCGTGAGGACTAGGGCGTGCCTGGTTTGCGTTTACCCAGGTTAACGTAGCGGGGGATGCTGGCGACACCGTGGTGGATGAGGCTTCCCTATGCGATGCGGCTAGCTCATCTAGCTCCTCACCGAGCCTGTCCCTCTTCGCGAGGGGCTCGTCTGCGACCTCATCGTCATGTGGCCGTTTTATGCCGTGGAAAAGGACATCGCTAGAGGAATTGCCGCCTGGTTCAGTCACAGCGATGACGAGGTCTCTCAGCACGTCTTCTGCAGGCGCTCGGTCGTTCTGTGACGGTTGTGACGACGAGGACTGGGATGAGTAGAATGGAGATAGGGAATTTGCCGTTGCCTGTCGTGCTAGAGACTGTTCGGGAATCCTCGAGGGCGAGGGTCGTCTGGAGGGAGAACGGTACCGCGCCACTATGCTTCGGTCTCTAAGCGTGCGCGTCAGAAAATCTGTCAGATATCGACTTGGTCCGCCTGCGTACCTGTTGCTCCGGGCATCCAGATGGACCCGGGTAGACGAATTTGCCTCGCTTGTCGCCCTGTCCGGGCTTGAAATTCGGGGAAGGTCTTTCGGCAGGTCGTTGGCCATCGTCTCTTGTCGGCCGAATCAGGGTCAATGGCAGCGTCAGGACTACGTGTGAGTTGATATGTAGAACCAATGCAAGAGAGTAAGTTTAAGAGAGGGCCAGGCAGACAGAGCCCTCATATTCGGAGTCCCGAAAAAGGAAGGCATGGCACGGTGGGATGCAAATTGATGACATAGTCTTTGCCCCGGCATTTTATATCGCGCCCACCGCCAGACAGCCCTCCCGTCAGCCCAAAGCGCAACAGGGCTGCAGGGCGCCTGGGCCGGCGGGAGCATGCAAGCAACAGCGGGAGCGGCGCGAGGATGGCTGCACGGAGGCAGGCTTGCATGGATGCAACACTCCATCACAATCACGTCTCAACGGCACCAGCCTGCGGTTGGTCGTTATTCCCACATGATTAACCCATCGATCGTGGAACCAACCGTTGACGGATGGCGCACCTGAAGAGGGTTAACCTCTCATATATCCTGTGACTTGTGTAACCTCAACCAAGAAAATGCGTAGCAGGCCAGGTCGGACTGTGGGAGACCTCCAGTCTGCGTGAGACAAAGCGAATTCGATGGTCGACTCAGCCATCCCTCGACCAGAGGCTTCAGCCACAGAGCTAGGCTTGATCTCGCTGTTGTGCCGTACAATGTGTGGCTTCGCCAATGTTTTCCTCAATTTTCTGTTTTCCCTCATTCAGCGGCCGTCACTGGTGGTGCACATTGCAAACTCTATCTCATGCAATAACTCGTCAACACCAGGGATCGTGTAAAGGATAGCTTACTACAGTGGCTGGTTGAAACCGATGAACCAGAGTTTGAAGACGTGATGTGGAGGGAAAGAGAGATGGGGCTGAGGTCGGTTGCCTCATAAATTCAACCTTGCTACTCCGTAGTTAACCCTGGGCACCGTGGATGAGCTGCCAAGAACCACTACATTACACGGTCTAGGCCCTGTAACTACAGACAGTACAGGTACTTGTGCATACCTGTACCCATACTGTATCAGGCGCCCAGCTTGAATTGTTTCTTACGTATTCGTACCTACGGCTAACGGCACGGTGGCTCCCATGGTGGGTGGGTTATGGTAAATTACCAGTATGTTATTAACGTACTTACTGTGTAGTGTACCTTACCGTACAGTACACCTAACGATAAGTAAGCAACTACGCTCTATCGCTTGAAGGCAGTCACAACCTACCGTTGACGGACTGATGCTGCCTGATAGATCTTGCCCCGGACGAGCTGAAATGAGTCCGCGTTGGTTGGCAGCAGCAGTGGCGCGGTTACAGATGAACCCCTCATGATCCTCCAGGTTTTCACCCACACTGTTTCGGTGAGGACAACGTCATGAGTGACAAGGGTGATGCCATGGACCTCGACGTTGACGGGCCCCGAGGCGCCAAACGGAAAGCTGAGGTTCTTGAAGACACAACAACCCCTCGTCGGATCAAGGTACGTACAGTAAAGCTGTCTTTCCTCTCTTCTTATTCCGTCTGCTAAGATGAAGTCACCAGCTTCTTGACCAAGATGTTGTCAACAAGATCGCCGCCGGCGAAATCATTGTTGCCCCTGTACATGCGCTCAAAGAGTTGATTGAAAATGCTGTGGACGCCGGGTCTACGTCCCTGGAGGTTTTGGTGAAGGATGGTGGCCTGAAGCTATTACAAATCACGGACAATGGCTGCGGCATTGATGTTTGTCAACCCATCTCCTCCTCCGACACCGCTGGCTTCTCGTTGCCTGCTACCTAGGCGCTTTTGCTCACTCGCAGTGGAAATAACAGAAGGACGATTTACCAATACTGTGCGAGCGCTTTACCACGTCAAAGCTTCAAAAGTTCGAGGACCTCCAGTCCATTGCTACCTACGGCTTTCGGGGAGAAGCCCTGGCCAGCATCAGCCACATTGCCCATCTGACCGTGACTACCAAGACCAGGGAATCTAATTGTGCCTGGCGGGCTTATTACGAAAGCGGCAAGTTGGCCCCGACCAAACCGGGTCAGTCGCCTGACCCTAAGCCAGTTGCCGGTCGGCAAGGCACCCAGATTACTGTCGAGGATCTCTTCTACAATGTTCCTACTCGTCGCCGGGCCTTCAGGTCTACGTCGGATGAGTACAACAAGATCATCGACATGGTTGGCCGCTACGCCATTCACTGTTCCAATGTGGCCTTTTCCTGCAAGAAGCACGGCGAGTCTTCAACGAGCATTGCCGTCCAAGCCAATGCCTCATGTCTCGACAGGATCCGCCAGATCTACGGTGCTAGTGTTGCCAATGAGCTCACCGAGTTTGCAACCTCAGATGACCGATGGGCTTTCAGAGCGAAAGGGCTGGCCACAAACGCTAATTACAGCACCAAGAAGACAACCATTTTACTCTTCATCAACCATAGATGCGTCGAGTCCTCCAACATACGGAAGGCCATCGAGCAGACATATTCTTCCTTTCTGCCCAAAAATGGCCATCCGTTCGTGTACCTCAGCCTTGAGATCGATCCCCACCGGGTAGATGTCAACGTGCATCCAACAAAGCGAGAAGTGAATTTTTTGAACGAGGATGAGATAATCCAAGCCATATGCGAGCATATACGCTCAAAACTGGCCAGTGTAGATGCCAGTCGGACATTTCTGACCCAGAGTCTTCTGCCCGGCAGCGCCCGATCGGCGCCTGAGTCTCAACAGCAGGAAGCCGCCTCTGCCCCTCTCAAGACAAATACCGGTGCCACCCGCAGGACACCGGTTCGGCCAAACGAGAACAACCTCGTTCGTACTGACACCAACCTGCGCAAGATTACTAGCATGCTGCCTCCCGCAGGAGCGACCACCCGGAGCAGCGCAGCAACAGACTCACACATGGCCCACAGACCCGACACCGAGATGATTGAGTACAAAACAGTCGACCGCGAGGCGACCGCTTGCCGCTTGATTAGCGTGCGTGAGCTGCGAGCAGCGGTGCGCGAGGACATGCACCACGAGTTGACAGAGATTTTCGCGAATCACACCTTTGTCGGGGTGGTCGATGAGTGCCGCCGTCTCGCCGCCATCCAGGGAGGCGTAAAGCTCTACCTTGTTGACTACGGCCGCCTGTGCTTTGAGTACTTTTATCAGCTGGGACTGACTGACTTTGGCAATTTTGGCGTCATCCAATTCAGTCCTCCACTCGACCTGAGAGAGTTACTTAGCCTGGCGGCCGAGCAGGAAAAGCGAGCCAGCGGCGACGGCAAAGGAGAAGACGATGATTTTGACGTCAGTGAAATTGTCGAGCTAGTGGCAGACCAGCTCATTGAGCGGCGCGAGATGTTACTCGAGTATTTCTCCCTCGAAATCTCCCCCACAGGCGAGCTGCTCAGCATCCCGCTGCTGATTAAGGGATACACCCCGGCCATTGCGAAACTGCCGCGCTTTCTTCTACAGTTAGGGCCCCACGTAAACTGGACCGAGGAGAAAGCATGCTTTGAAACCTTCCTTAAGGAGCTGGCCTCGTTCTACGTCCCCGAGCAGCTGCCGGCTTCCCCCGGTGTCGAGGGCGGTCCCAGCAGCGAGGAGGAAACGGACGTCGATGACGACATCAAGGCTCGCCGGAGTCAAGTCCGCTGGGCACTGGAACACGTCCTCTTCCCGGCTTTCAAGGCCAGACTCGTGGCTACCAAATCACTAATGCAGGGCGGCATATTGGAGGTGGCGGATTTGAAAGGATTGTATCGAATCTTTGAACGGTGTTAAGAGCGGCTTGTCATTTGGTGCGGGTTATGTGGGCTAATATGGAGTGCCAATGTATATATGGCAATGGAGTAAAAGATCTCGCTTACCTACGTTGTGGCTCAAACATCTGGCAATGCTTAGGTCAGGTAGCGTTGAGCGGCTAGCTAAAGACAACCGGACGTTGATACACCCCGTGCTAAACCTCACTATCAGGCTTGGTCCCAGTCTTCTACGTAGCATAGTCATGCATCTCATTTGTTGTTTCGTCTCGCCTCGCCTCTAGAATCGAGTGACTAACACAATAGGACAGGTCAGGCATGGTATTATTGTACATACCTCTACACTGCCCGAAGAGCACATCGGACCCCACCCCCTTTTGCCCCCGACCGAGAAATTCCATTCCCATTTTGCCTTACTCTCACATAGCCAGGAGAAAAGTGAACGGAACACGGGCTATCAGTCAACTCGACACTCTTGCTCAACTCAACTGAACTGAACCCAGTTTGCAAACTCCAGTAGTCCGACACCGGGGAGACAGCCCGACCAACCGATCCCCAACACGAGGGGTAGCAGGACATCATTCATCAACCAACAACAAAATCAACAAGTACCTAAAGGTAGCAATGAAGACAGAAAAGCCCACATGAATGCCATCCCTCGAGGCCTAGCCCATGTACCCACTCACAGCCCTCCATCAAGACAGCCCCCACCAAACACCCTCCACTTTCCTCGCTTGACCCGTGTCAAACCTGACTAGTGTACTTAACACCCTCGATAATAACTCAACCGTCTCCTCTTCTTCCCAATACCTTGAGGAGAATTTCGAGAGCCTAAATACCCCCGCTGTCAAATCAATCCTAGTCAGCAGCGGCGGGAGTAGAGAGAGACTCCGGCCTGCCGCGGCTAGAATAGATAAGGAAGATGGTGAGCATGTTTACGTGTGATGAGAGAGTTTTTGCCAGAGAGACCGGGAGGAGGACAGAGGGAGACAGAGAAAGCAGAAAAAAGCATCTCACAAACACATACCAAACCATGGATCCGTCCACTTTCCGATTCATCCGGCTCCGTCTCTCCTCCCTTTCTCACCCTCACACTCTCTCTCTTTGTCTCTATTTTGGGGCTCATCAGATCAAGGCCCTCGATACCCGCCGGGGGGCATCATCCCCCTCCGTTCAAGGCCCGCCATCCTGTCCAGCCTGTCAAACGGGCTCGGCAAGCCGAACCCCATGTTGCCGGCAATCGGAGGTCCGTTCGGCGGACCGTCAGGCTGGTGGAAGCTGCCGCCACCACCGCCGCCACCCATACCGGGAGGAGGAGCAGGAGGCGGGGGCATGAATCCCGGCGGAGGCGGCCCGCCAAAGAAACCCGGCGGTGGCTGCATCGACCGAGGAGGGCCGCTCTGTTGCGGGGGTCCGGGGGGACCTTGAGGGTGAGGGGGCCCAACCATTCCCTCCGGCCCACCGCCGGCGGTGTGCGGGCCTGGGGCAAAGGTGCCCGGTCCGCCGTGGCCGTGGAGAGGTGGAAAATTAGGCGCGTACATGCCAGGCATGGGGACGTTGATGTTGCGGGGTGGGTTACTGTTATTCATGAGCCCTGGGGGTGGAATCATGGGTCGCTGTGGAGGCATTTGGGCTGCGGCAGCTGCAGCGGCGGCGGCGACTCCCCCCATGTGGAACGGGTGCATCTGGTGGTCCAAGCCGAGAGGGGGTGGAGGTCGCTGTAGGATCTGGGTCGGTTGGGGTGGCGGACGGGTGTCAACGTCCGGTGGATGGAACTGGTTGCCGCCATCATCGAGAAAGCCTGGGGGTCCGCCGCCCTGACCACGAAGCTGCTGGCGCTGCGAGTCTCTCCGCTCACGCTGATAGTCCTGCTCACGGTCAGGGATATTCGCGAGCGACACCTGCTTGGTGGGTTGTGGCATTCGGACGAGAAGCTGCTCCGTGCGCGGCGGCTCCGGAGCGTCGCGATGACTCTGCATGAGGCGCATAAGAAATTCAGTGTTGCTGTTGACAGCAGCTGCGTTCTGCGCCAGGCGTGTGGTGGTCTGGTTGGGTAGTTGGTGTCGTTGAGCGAGGAGGTCTTGCAGCGCCTGCTCTGGACGACTAACAGGGGGAGGCTGGACTGGCGGGCCCACTGGCCGAGGCGACAAAATATCATTAATCGAGGGCTGTGACGTGCGCATGCGCCCATCGTCGCGCCTATCATTGGAATATTGCTGGAATGTTTCCGGAGGCGTAGCAACACTCTTCTGTTGTAGCTCCTGGAATGGTGAAGGCTCTGGAAACTTGGGGGCGGCAGGCTGCGGGGAAATTGCCGACCTCTGTAACTGCTGCAAAAGGCGAGCAAATGCGACTTTCTCGGTTTCGCTCTGCTGCGAACTTGTCGTAGCGCTATCGCCGGGTTGAGGTGCTGCTGCCGGCGTCGCCGGCTCGGTCTTTGCACGATTGTCCTCTTGAGACGTCATCAGTGCCATGAACCGGGACGACTTTCCTCCCTTCGGCTTAACCGCATCCTTGCCCTCGCCCGCGGCTACGCTGACATCAAGGCTAGAGTGTCCATAAGTGGCAAAGAACTTGTCTTCACTTGTCTCCATGGGAGGCGCCGAGACCACCTTCTGTTCGACCTCGGGAACGGCATCCACGGCAGGCTTGTCGAGGGCTATTCCCTTCTTCTCTTCAGGTTTTGGCGCACTACCCCCTTTGGCCGCCTTCATGGCTTCCATGAACTTTTTGAAATCTTCCTCTGTATGGCCTTGAGCCTTTTCCTCGGCGGGCTCGTCAAGCCATTCTGGCTCATTCTCGACGCGGGGCTGGCGATCCCATCGTCTCTCGTAGTTCCTGTCATAGCGATCACCCTGTCTGTCACCAAGCCTGTCGTCGGGGTCACGGTCACGCCAGCTCTTGGCCCTCTCAATGCGCTCCCGCTGAGACATTGGGGCGTCATTGTTGCCGCCGTTCGAGCTATCCTTGAACCACGAGTCAGACTTGCCCCGCGGCAGCCCATTCCTGCGAAGCGTGTCGGCCTCATCGCCGTCCTGGTCTCTGAAATTGCGGGAGCGGCGGTCTCCACTATCTCGGTCATCCCGGTCCCGCAACCGCCGATCGTCGCGCACGCCAAAACGGTCACCGCCGGCACCGCCCATGCGTCCATGGAAGCGCTCGGCACCCTCGTGGCCAAAGCTCTTACGAGGCTTCACCGTGCTCCATCCATCGCTGTCCTGATCTTGGTCACCACGTCGCCGGAAGCCATTGTTGCGAATTTCTCTGCCGTCCCGGCCAAATCTGTCCCCAGCATCCCCCGATTCAGTGGGGCGGCTGCGGAAATTGAAACGATCGGTACGGTCTTGCCGCTCCGGGTCTTTAAACCCTTTGTCAGCGTCGCCGGTTCGATTGTTGCGCGCTGATGTCGCAGATGCGAAGCTCGTCCGCGGCGGACCAAGTATCATCTCATCTGGATCTGATTGGGCGTTCGACTTAGCGAATGACAGCAAACATTGAGGGTCGGACAGTTGCCGGGGTCATCGAGTTAGGACGAGGGGCAAGGTAAGAGACATACTGGTTGTGCTCCTTGAGCCATTGCGGTCTAACGCCGGACGCCGGGCCTCGTTGTTGAGGAGCATACCGTCACCGCTCTTGATGCGGTCGTTGGGCGCCTTGGCTTGGTTGCGGAATGTCTCGGGCGGCGGCCTAAGAGCGATAAAGAGTCAGACATGGCTAGCAGGTTGACTACCTATGAACGAGTCCAGAGAATATGCAGTACATACCCCATCCACTCCTCTGCGGGAGGTAAACCGGGGGGCTTCACACATAGTGGCGATTGGCGCAGGTGCAGCAGAAACTCTGCTGAATATCGAACGGCCATAGTAGATTATGCAACAAGCATCGGCTTGTGGGTGTGATGTCGCCCGTGCCGGACGAGGCGGCAAGGTGTTTTGGGACGTTAGCTGTCAAGCTAGCTGGTGTCCCGATCGGCAGTCCGGCCAAAGAGATGGGTGAATGCGGTGCGAGTCCGATGTTGTCGAAATGAAATCGCCCGAGAAAGCACACCACCAAAAAGGTGATGGAGGCAGGTATCGGATTCTCACCTTGGTGTCGGCGATGTGCTGATGCAGCGATCAATGATTGCGGATATGGATTTCGGTTTGTTTTGTGTTGACTCGAATCTTGTGCGAAGGTTTCGAAGTTGGTTGAGATGTTGAAAGTGTGCAGTTGTCGTTCGTTGATCGGTGATTTTGGGCTCTCCCGAGCTGTTTGCCGCCTGTGGCAGGTTGTCAATATTAAACTGGGACCGTGCTGGGGTTTTGCGGACAGCGCCCGGGCCCCCAGTCCCGGGCGATCACTGGGTGTGGACTGTGGACAAGGTGAGGTGGTGTGGCGCTGCCAGGGGAGTTCTGCTGGGGGGTGAATAATTAGCACCGTTCCATGGTCCATGGAAAGCCTACTCGTCAGGACTCAGGAGCTACATACGCATCTGACCCACTACTTCGTAGAGGGTCAGGACGGTTGATTC
>NW_027041844.1:19476-37777 GCF_033297395.1 Canariomyces notabilis
GTGGTGTATTTTCGCGAATCAACCGTTTTTCGCGAATCAACCGTCCTAACCCTCTACGAAGTAGTGGGTCAGATGCGATTATGTAGCTCCTGACGAGTACCATGTAAGCGCCATCATGTGCATACATACAATATCCGTACCTCTATGTATTACAGTTCTAAGAGGTATACATATGAAAGCAGTCATTATACAGGAATTTAGGAATGAACTTCTGCATTCAGACGCTATGACGAAGACGTATACCAATCACGCTCCCCAGCGCTTCTTGCGACCTTATAAGTTATATATCGGCCATAATGAACTCTGTTCTTCAACAATCGCGTTGAGTCACAGCCCAGATGCTGAGAATTCCAGCCATGAGTTAAGAACCAGGTCCCACTCCTTTACCAATATGCAGTACTCCGTACCGTAGCTTGGTCGTTCCCCTCCTTCAGACTCTAATGTACTGACTCAATCAGTCTAGGCCAGGCTGTACTGCTCGACAATGGGCAACTGAACTGGTGTAAATGGGCCGTCGGCCTGGCCTGAAACAGCTACAAGAGGATCTTTATTTCATGTTATGATTCCATTGGGTATCTAAGGTATCCCTTCTGCCAGGTTCCTTAGCCAGGTCAAGCCCAGTATCGCGCCAAAGCACCTCTTTATGTATCAGACTTGCAGGCCAACGAACAACGGGGTCTAACATTTGATGCACTCCAGTTCTGCTAGCTCCCGCTCCTGGCACCCGCTCCTGGCACCCGCTCTTTGGGCAGGACAAAATCCAGACATAACCCAGCCAGCGCCCAGTTATAACACCGTCACCCCTCAATTCCCCCTTTACTCCAACCCCTGACCCTATCCTGGTCACTCGTCTCCCATATCCTCCTCCGGAGCTCTCTGTATACTGCCTTCTCACCGGCATCCGTACACGCAGCCTCTCTTGCCTCGAGCCAGTTCACGATCCCGAATCTGGTCGTCAGCGTGGTGCTGCCCCCGTCAATGCTTGTAGCACGATACAGCATTCTCAGCAGCTGTGTCCTCAGCGGCAGCCTCATGTACGGATTGGCCGCTAGAGTAAGGATGCGCTCAAAGAGAGGACCCTTTGCACGCTTCTTGTGGAACAACTCAAGGTCGCCCGGCGTCCGCAGCCCGTCGATGAGATATGACAGGAGCCAGCTGATTTGCGTGTAGTATGCATCGCCAACCACGGGGTCCTCCGACAGAATCTCGTCCACGAGCGGTAGCCTGTCCAGACTCCAGAACGGTCCGTGTAAGAGAAAGGCATTTACCTTGGGGTAAAGGCTTGAGAGGGGGTCGCGCAAGACCTTGAGCGCGTGGCAAGCAAACGCCACGATTGGGCTAGGCAGCGGCCCGTCGTGTATCTTGTCTCTGGCTGTCTCACCGAGCTCTGAAAGTAGCAGCCACACTTGCTCTTTCTCTTCGTATTCGGATTGTTTTATCTTGGTAGCGGCTTTGAGAATGTTGACCAGTGCTTCCTTCCTTATGCTGGTATGCTCTGAGACAAGCAACGCGACGAGGGATGTAACGTAGCCTTCGTCAACGAGCTCATCTGCCGTTTTCGAAGACCACCTCATCAATGCCGAATGGTCCGCTTCCAAGCCGTCAGGCAGGGAAAGCATGCCCTTCAAGGCTTCCGCATCCATGAATACCTCCGCTCTCATCCCCCCTTCAGGTTCAGTTGCTAAATCCCTGATTGCCCTAGGTCGAGGCTCTTCAGCTGGCGGCCAGGGATGGTATGTGAACTGCAACCCGTCGGGAATCCCCCGCTTGGCTAGTTTGCCCTTGTTGTCGACAAGGTGTACAGCCATCTTGGAGAAAACGAAGCCTAGAAGTGGCCGGCTCTCTCGTGCCGTTGCCGAGAAACCCAGGTATTTGGGCAGGAAGATGCCAAGAGCCCTCAGCACCGCCTGTCCCTCCGGCTTTGTTGCAAGGAACGGTAATTGCTCCAGCATAGCAATGGTAACAGCACTGACGACAACACTTTCAGAAACGTCCTGACTGGCAGTTTCCGTAACCTCTTGTCTCATCTCCTGCATCTTCTCCACGTATTTGAGAGGCGCGTTTGCGCACCGCGTTAAGCAGTTATCTAAGAACGCCCAGACATGATCGGCTGAATCAGGATGTGTCTGCCGTAGTGTTTGTAACGCTTCGAGGAGAACGACCAGGCCAGGGTGACCGTCATGGGCGGGTACTAATTGTTGCTCTACAGCCACGAAGTTGAGCACCTCCCGTATTGTACCCAGTACGACTCCGTAGGGAGCCTCAACGCAGACCTTAAGTAGCATTGTGAAAGGAGAGAGCGACAAGCCCTCCGATGCGGCAAACCAACGCATGCCAGGGGAACACCCAGCAATTGCAAGCAAATTCTCCAGCTCCTTTAAGCTAAGCGCAACGTCTCGTGGATCCCCCACCTCTTGCTTTGACAAACGGCCGAGAGAGGTCTCTAGGAGTGGCGAGACATCAAATTTGGCCATGAGGGCAACCTGGGGTAAGACTTCGTAGCACAGGCGCAAAAGCCTGCTTGCTGCCTCGCGATGCAGAACGTCGCCCTCTGGTATTGCCCGGTACGCGTTGATCATGTCCTGGACGCCAGGGCTCCGCTGGCAAAATTCATCGACCAGCCTGCGCGCAGCCTCTGCCCAAACAGTCTTATAGGAGTGGGAAGGGTCTTGGTGCATTTTGATCGCAGCGTCAAGCTTCTCTATTGCCACTACCAGAATCCGCGTAGCAAAAAATGAAATCATGCTGGACTTCTGCGCCAGGCTCCGGGCTAGTGCCTTCTGGTTTAGGGGAGGCGGTAGGATATTGTCGATAACGATCGACGTCGGTGGGGGGAGCTCGGCAAAGCTGGATGCACGACAGAAATGGTCTGGAATGGGCAGCGTGACTGTATTGAACAGAAACGCGGCATAGCCTATCCATGTCGCTGACAGCTTTGGTTCAAAAGTGAAGGACTTGTTGCTGAGAAAATAGTGGGCGACCAGCTCAGGGGCAACCCTAAAAACGGATGTGATAAGTTCACTCTGCTTGACGCTGGACCACGGACGAAGATTTGGCAGGAAGTTGGCCAGGGTATAATTTCGAACGGGGACCTCTGCTTTGAAACTGTTCATCCAGACGATCGATTCCAGCCCCAAGTCTTCCAGCTCAACGGTCGGCACGGGAGCATTCGGATCGGTTCCCCGTGGGTAGAACCCAGAGTCCTGTCTTAGGACACCACAAGCGGGATTTGTGCACGCCGTCATCAGAAATTCGTGGGCAATGTCGGCAATAGACTGCTCATCGTCAGCGGGAGCATCTGAGCGATATTGGTAGAGAGCCGAGAGCCGAACGAGCGTCGATGTAGTCAGCAAGCTCGCCTTGGCCTCCCGTGGCACTTTTTCGTCCAGTAAAACGTGGTTACGCAATCCGCTAAGAAGCTCCCTGAGCAGATATGGGGGATCTTGCTTGACATCCCGTGTAAGAGCGGCAACAATGTCCCTCTGAGAAAGCAGCTCTTTCTTTGCCTCGGGCTGGAGAAACTTGATAGCAGCAAGGAAGAAGAGAATAGCATTGGTGCGAGCAGAAGGGCGTTTGGTATCCTCGGCCTCATCTCCTATGTGGACAATGCCTATATTCCGTGCCAAGGATTTAAGAGTGAACCCCCTGGCTCGGAACAATGGCCTTGCAATGGCGCCTCCATCAAAGCTCACGGCCTCCTTCAACATGCGCAGGGTGGGAGAAATGATGAAGGCCTTGCCCTTGTCAGCGGAGAGATTCCGGGCAACCAATTCCAGCTGCCGTTTCTGCAGCAGGGTCCTGCAGATGCCCAGGCCGTAGGGAACCGTGTCGAGGGATTGCGACAGTAGCTTCAGGAGTAGGGCGAGCACAACCGGGACTGCGGACATGAGGTTGTCGTTGTTGGTTTGACCCGCGTAGCTCCATGTCTGCATAATGTCGGGGAGGTAGACAAGGTTTTCGTCACCGTCGCTGTCGGCGGGCTTTGCCGACTGCAGATAGCCCTTCAGGATTTGGATCCGGTCTCCGTTGGGGGGGTCTGAGCTGAGCAATTCGTCTAGAAAGAGCTTGAATGATTGCAATCCTGTGTTTGTTTTTCAGGTTAACCACTCATACCACGCATATTGGAGAATAAAATGACGGACGTCTGAACGCGGGAGACACACACCATGGCGCGCCCGGGCCGGGTCTTGGGTAGGGGCCAGCAGCTGCTGCAGTTGTCTGCTTGCGTGCACCTCCTCAGATGTTGGCGCTTCATGGACCACCTTTTGCTTTTTCCGCGGCGCACCAAGCCCATCCGGGCCACGAGAAAACCGCTTCCCCATTGCGCGCTGCCCAATTTGCTGCTGAACTCTCGCAACCTGCTTTGAGTCGGGAATCAGGGAGGTACCGAGAATTGGGAAATTCGCCCATTTTGCAGCGTTTTACCGCCTTTCTTATCGCAGCTTGGCAGGGCGATAAGTCATCTGAACCCCGCTATCGGCGATATCATTACCGTAATTCCACTATGTAATTACAAAGTAAACACTCGGGGACTCAACTGGATGCATCTTGCACCGACCAAGCGATTGTAAAGCAACTTGTAAGAAGCTGAGGGACGATTTGCCTACTTCTACCTGTCCTCTATGCACACCTTGCTCTATGGAGTAACTCAGAAACTAAGCCTATATTCTCACAAATCTGAAATACCTAAGCACCTTCTCGAACCAAACCTTGGCTTTGGTTAAACCTTTGCCCTGTATACCTATATCAAGCAATGACTCAAACGACAAACGACAAGAAGAAGTTACCGATGCAGTCAGTGTTCTAGATCCTGAACTGCGAAGTAACATTGGATGACGTAAATTTACGAGTACCGGTATTGTACATTTCAGATTTTAGCCTAGCCTTCCAATCTCAAATCAACCTGGACCCTTGTGACTTGAGTCTTGTATGCAGAGTCATACATCCAATAGAGGTTTCGCTGTTTTGCTGAATTCTGGCATTCCCTCTTCAACCCCAACTGTCACTTTTATCATTTCAAATGAGCACCAATAATACGTAATATTGCTATCAATTGGTCCTGATCAGATCCATTTTAGCTTCTGAGGACCGACATCATACCCAGTTTTCGTTGTTGGCGCGGACTGAAGAGCGGTGTCATCCAGCGAACCAGACACTTGGAGCCGGTCAGACTCTCTCACAATACATAGACGCACTTTTTAATTCCACCTCAGCGTGGCTGCGAAGCCAAACATGGCATCCAGCCTGCTGAGCCAGCCAATCTCGACAAAGAAGAAAAAATCATCGGCCGCCAATCCCAGCAGCAATCATGACATCCAATCAGCCCTCGCCGCCTCCTTTCGCTCAGCCTCGCCGCTGGCACAGGAGATGCTAGCGCGAGACCTGGCCGCTTGCCCGGACGAAGAAGAGGACGACGATGCGCTTCAGGACTCCGAGGCTCTGGAGGAAGCCGACGATGGCGAGGACGATGAAGACGACGTCACGCCGGGCCCAACGCTGTATCGTCGGCCGAGCGGCATAGCGTTTGGCGCCACCCGGCCGGCGCTCGCCGGGCCGGGCGGGTTGCTTGACGAGATACCCGTGCTCACGCGATCCGAGCGGGTGCGGAGCCGGGACGCGGAGCGGTCTCTGCTCCGAGACAACCACATCCTCCCGCCCAAGCACAAGCACCGCCCGCCGGAAAAGGGCCTTGCCGGCCGGGCCGCGGCGCTGTACAGGTGGCTGTTCAGCACCAAGGTGCGGCTGCCGAGCGGCGATGAGGAGACTCCCGGGGCTGGTGCTCCACCCCCGATCGTGGTCGTCCCGGACGAGACGGCGCCGCTGCTGGGGGATGGGGTGCGCGAGCATCTCAACGAGCAGTGGGAGGCTGCTGTGGCCGCGGGCCAGATCCGCACGACGTGGCAGCGCGAAGCAAAGACCATTGCCATCTACTCGCGCTCGCTGATTGTCACCTTTTTGCTCCAGTATTCGCTCAATGTGACCTCCATCTTTGCCGTCGGCAAGCTGGGCACGCTCCAGCTCGGGGCCGTCACGCTGGCTACCATGACAGCCAACATAACCTTCTACGCCCCCGTCCAGGGGTTGGCGACTGCGCTAGATACACTATGTGCGCAGGCGTTTGGCTCCGGACACAAGCATCTGGTAGGGCTACAGCTGCAGAGGATGACATACTTTTTAATGTTGCTGCTGATCCCCGTGGCCGTGGTATGGCTCAATGCTGAGCGGATCCTGGTGGCTCTCATGATCGAAAGGGACAGCGCCGCGCTTGCGGCGACGTATCTGCGCATCATCCTCCTGGGCGCGCCTGCGTATGCCGCCTTTGAAGGGGGGAAGAGGTTTGTTCAAGCGCAGGGCCTATTCCATGCAACTACCTATGTGCTGTTGGTGGCTGCGCCCGCCAACATCTTGATGAACTGGCTGTTTGTGTGGAAGTTTGGCTGGGGATTCCAGGGGGCGCCGCTGGCGGTCGCAGTCACGCAAAATATGCTACCCTTGCTTCTGTTTCTTTACGTCTGGAAGGTGGATGGCTCTCAGGCTTGGGGCGGTTTCAGGAAAGCCGCATTGAGCAACTGGGGCCCTATGATCGCGCTCGCGTTGCCCGGCATGATCATGGTGGTGGCAGAGTGGTTTGCCTTTGAGATACTCACGCTGGCATCGGGGAGACTAGGGGTCATGACATTGGCGGCGCAGAGCGTCCTGGTGACGGTCACGTCTACCACCTTCCAAATCCCGTTCCCCATGTCCATCGCTGGCTCGACACGAGTGGCCAACCTCATCGGGGCTAGGCTAGTCGATGCCGCCAAAACATCGGCCAAAGTGGTGAGTCTGTCACTTGTCGTATCATCCGAGAAGCAATCAAGCTGATGGCGAAAGCAGACCGTCGCGGGCGGTATAATCGTGGGTCTGTTTAATGTGACGGTGCTGGCCGTCTTTCGGTATCACATACCACTGCTGTTCACCCACGATAGGGAGGTCATCGATCTTGTAGCGCAGGTGCTCCCGGTCTGCGCTGTCATGCAGCTTTTTGACGGCATGGCGGCCGTGTCGCATGGGCTGCTGCGCGGTATCGGGCGACAGGAGTTTGGAGGGTATGCCAACCTTGTCTGCTACTACCTAGTCGCATTGCCCATATCGTTTGGCCTTGGATTCGGTCTAGGATGGGGGCTGACTGGCCTGTGGGTTGGCGTTACGGTCGGGCTGTCACTGTGAGTCTCCTCTTTGCTTGCTTCCTAGATGGCAGCGTTCGTTAACAGCACTGCAGTGTGGGACTTGTCGAGTACTGGTTCATGTGGCGATTTGACTGGCACCAAGCAGCCGAAGAAGCCGAGCACAGGAATGCTTCAGGATAACCGGATAGATTGGACGGGGCCCTTCCGGTTTTCGACGGGATGAAACACAGTTGCTTGGGTTGAGCATGTCTGTTCGGAAAAAGTGCATATACGATATGGATATCGCGAGAAAGGTCGGGTACGGATAGGCCGTAGTTAGACTGCGATGCTTTTCTGAGGCACGGTTCAGGGTTTCAGAACACCAAATTCAGCGTGTTGCGCTCCAATCTCCATGTGTATCCAGATTGCTCGTCATGCTAAAGATGATCTGACATGCAGTGTGCATGTTTTTGTTCCTCTTTGCCCTGTCGAAATCGACAACTGCAACCCACTGCTGAATGGTGATTGCTCCTTCCCCGCGGTTCCCGAAGTGGCTCCAAGAAGTCCCCGACAGTCTGGCAACCGCGCCCCACCATCCCCGGGAAAGTCCGTGCTTCGGCCGCTACCCGTATCGGAAATAGTACCTAGAACAGGCTCGGGCTCGGCAAAGGAGCTAGGGGCAAACAAAACATAAAATCCACCGAATCTTTGTTGCCCCTCCCTCCCCATATCCTCAAGAAGGGGTCTGCCTCACTCACCCGCTTTGTCGAGCTTTTCTCCGTCACAGCCCCCAAGAGATTTGCGGAAACAGCATCAGCACCATGTCTGCCACTATAACGGAGACGCGCACTACAGCGATTACGGCCGAGAACATTCTCCGCCTCTTCCCCGATATCGACACTAGCGGGGAGGCGCTCGAGGGCCACGATGCGGAGCAAATCCGCTTGATGGACGAGGTGTGCATCGTGACGGATGAGAATGACATGCCAATCGGTACCGCCAGCAAGAAGCTCTGTAAGTTGTGCCCGTGCCCAGCTTTTTTAGGGGACGCTTCCCAAACGATTGCCTTTCGCGCTGACCGTGGGGAACACCATAACGACAGGCCACCTCATGACCAATATCAACAAGGGTCTCCTCCACCGCGCCTTTTCGGTCTTCCTGTTCAACGACAAGAACGAGTTGCTCCTGCAGCAGCGTGCGTCGGAAAAGATCACCTTCCCAGACATGTGGACAAACACGTGCTGCTCGCATCCCCTGCACGTGTCCAACGAGACCGGGTCAAACCTCCCCGATGCCATCCTCGGCGTCAAGCATGCCGCGCAGCGAAAGCTGGACCATGAGCTTGGGATCAAGAAGGAGCAGGTGCCGCTGGAAAAGTTCCATTTCTTGACTCGCATCCACTACAAGGCCCCGAGCGACGGCAAATGGGGCGAGCATGAGAGTGAGTAGCAGACACAGCTGGCCGGTTTTGCGCTCCTGACTGCTAATGTGCTATGTCCTCAGTCGATTACATCCTCTTCATCAAGGCCAATGTCGATCTCAAGCCCAACGAGAACGAGGTCCAGGCCACTCAATATGTCTCTGCCGAAGGCCTGAAGAAGCTGTTCAAGGACCCAAGCCTGAAGTATACACCCTGGTTCAAGCTCATCTGCGAGTCAATGCTGTTTGAGTGGTGGGAGCACCTCGATTCGGGCCTCGAAAAGTACGAGAACGAGCAGCACATCCGACGCATGCTCTGAGGCCTTCGCGTGGTTGATTCAACATAGCCATTGGCATTATGAAACGCAATTCGAGGTGTTGACCTAGACGGGTCTAATTTTCCCTCTATTTCTTATTTCCGTTTATTTTTGGTTTGTCTTTGGGCTCCGATGATATCCACATATTCAGTCTCGTCGAGAGGTAAGCCGCGGCGCAGAGCCCATTGCTTCCTGTTATAGCAGCCTGCATACACCGGGGTTTGGAGAGTTAATGGTTAGGCACATCCTCAGTATAGAGCGGGGAGTTGATCAAAAGACGCAATATCTCTTACAACTCCGACAGGCTACCGCCAGAGATGTCAGCAAGCAGCGTGATGTCATGGTATGTAAAGAGTTGTGGCATTTACTGAGCGGAACGCTTTGGGCCCAGATTGCCGTTTTCACTGCAGTGTCGGACTTCCGAATCACACAGCAGCAGACGAATGCGCACAAGGGATAGGAACTAATAACAACATTCTAGCAGGGCGATCTATCAGGCTCTCAAAAGGAAAGATTGAGAAATATGATCCGAGCCGCGCTTAGCACGCTTATCATCTCTCACACACACTACGCCCCGAGTTTCTTTATTAGTGTAGATGACGCACCATCTCTTTCACGCCAGCAAGCCTGAGATACACTACATGTATCTCGCAGTGGCGGCGTCACCTGATCGCCTTGCATATTCCCCCCATGTGCCCGGGGCGCACTCCGTGAATGGATCTGGCTTGTTGTCGGGTATGACAACAGTCATCTCAATTGGACACGTGTGATTGGGAAAGAACCTTGTTTCTTGCAGCTACACGTTCTCTACCCTACATTCAGAGCGGGGTGTACAAAGGGAGGTTGCACATTGGATGCGCGGTTGGCGCTGGCCCGGTTGGCGGAATCCCGGAACGGGGCTGGGCAACCCCCACTACGGCGGACCCCGGCGCCGAATGCCGTCGCTTTCCTTCTACCCTACCCACTTTTATCTGCAGTGGTCCGAGACTGAAGGTTGCCGGCCAATCGAGGCCGTCGTCCTGAGCCTGCGGTCTCTCATAGCACCCCCTGTCAGCCAAATCGCTGACCGAGACATTGGCATGGGCATGGGCATGGGCCTTGTCTGTCTGTCTGTGCCCAAGGCTGGTTGGGGGTTGTGTGTGTGAGGCGAGATCGTGGCTTTCGTGCTCGCTCTCTGGACCGAATGGGCGTGCTTGGATTCCGTTCCATGATTCCCATCCCACTCAGGCCCCGTTATGTACTGTACATACAGTGCATACACCGGTCTCTTCCAGTCTAACATGCCTACGGAAATTGTTAGGCCCGATGTGGTCTACTTATTCCTCGCAGCCCTCTCCCTTCTTCCCGCCTTCCTTTGTCTTCCAGACAGCAGCCCACGCCTCAGATTGGATACACCGGTACTACCTGTCGCCTCACCGCTCAAGCAGTCACCCCCACTCAGGGGGTTGTCTCTCTCCAAGGGCACATTTGCCTGCTGCTGCTGCTGCTGCTGTTCAATCGGCACCCGCACCCGCTTACAAAACCATCCTCCTCAACACCAACAGGGCCCCGACTGAGTCTGCTAGCTGCCTACCACCCTCCCAGGCACAACCTCGTCGACGGTGTTGTGTGACCAGACAACTCTTGTGTCGAGTAACTGTCGACCCTGATTCCTCCCACAACATCACAACCTAGTCGCCAAAGGAACCAACCACGCAAGGCAATATTGATGTCTGCTGACCTCCGAACCTCGCTCAACTGTCTGCGTCATCCGTCCAGGTTCATGCCCGTCTCGAGAACACAACTTTCGAGGGTCCATACGGGTGATAGTATACAGAATATATCAAGTACAAGTACATAAAGTGCGTCGAGCCCGTCCCCCCCGATATGTATACGTGAACGCCCCTGTGACCCTGACCTCGTTCAGTAGGGGAGATTGATTGGCCCAGCATGGCGTCGTCGTCCGTAAGCAGAAGCAGTACCGCGAGTAGTAGTACTGTGACAGTCGTGTCGCTCAAGAAACCGTCGCTGGTGCCGCCCAAGTGGAAAGAAACTGTGCGTGTCGTCGGCATGTCAGATTGTAGGGAGGCGGCGCTGACCCTGGCACACGCCTTTGCTGCTGATGATTACGCCCAGTACCTCGTTGACTCCGGCGACATGCACGGTAACGGTGATAATAACACCACCTCGGCCGAGGACAAGTGGAAGCTGCATGTCGACATCCTGACCTACACGGTGGCCGCCCACTGCATGAGCGGCCTCGTGACGGCCGTCGGTCCAGAGTGTGACAGCGTGGCACTTTGGTGCGTAAATAACTGTAGAGTGATTCCAAAGTGTTGAAACGTGAAGCTTACCAATCCGGACCCCTTTCAGGATACCGCCCGGCAAAAGCCTGGACGGATGGTGGACTCTGCTCCGGAGCGGTATGTGGAGACTCTACTTCCAGCTCTCACCCGAGGGGAAGAAGCGCTACTTCCAGGAGATCCTGCCTCTGCTGCACGACACCAAGGCCGCGGTCCTCGGAGAGCGGGACAATGACTCCTGGTACCTGGTCTATCTGGGAACCAAGCCCAACTCGCAGGGCCGCGGCTATGCTGCCAGGCTGCTGCAGCACATGCTGGAGCGGGTGAGTTTTGGTTTCCTATCCCCTGTTCCTGAAAGGCAAGTTGCTGACGAAGGCGCCTCGACAAACAGGCCGATGCTGAGGGCCGGCCCGTGTACCTCGAGTCGAGCTCGCAAGCTAACAATGCCTACTATGCGAAGTTTGGCTTCGAGGTCAAGCGGGATGTCTTCCTCGAGCGCGGACCCGCCCCGGTTCGACTGTCAATCATGGTTCGTGAGCCCCGAGTGCCCGGTCGCAAGCTTGTTTATGCTGTCCCGACGTCGAGCCAAATGGTGAAGAAACTTGCCGGTGGCAAGAACATGATAGCCTGAGAGATCGGGTGGCCCAAGACCAGGCGCTTTTTGAGATTGAGTGACTCTTTTGCTTTATGCTTTTGGTTTTTGCTTGCTTCTCTGGTTCGGTCGATCAACTCGACGTGACGTGTGGGCTCGTTGCTGCATTCAACATGCGGAGGTCTATTTCTGGCAGCTCGAGTGCCCTGTCCTTCTCTTTCATGGCCGTATCCGCGGCTTCCGGGCTAATCTTTAGGGGTGATGTTTATCAAGCACATAGTGCCGCTAGCTAGCAACTTTGCTGTACTCAGACATTTCTGTCAGTCATGCACTGTCATAATTTGTGGCACACTGGAAAGGCCGTCCTTTTTCCCACTGTAACCCGTATCCTTAACACGACCAAACCCATAAGAGGTAACAAGCAATAAAATGCGGCACACAACCGGCGCCATGGTATAGTGTCGTCAGATCCGCCTCTCCTTGCCCTCAACGTCTATCCCAACAGCGTCCCATCCCAGCAAGCAAGCCACAACCAACCCGGATCAGTAGTCCAGGATGGCAAATGTTTCGTCGTCCACCGTGTTGTACAACGCGCCTTGCCCCATCAGCTCATCCACAGCGCTCAGCACGTCCCTAATCGACATGCCCATGCCGCTCGCAATAAAGTTAATATGCAAGCCCTCGTTGCCGCCAGGCGAATTCGCCATAAAGTTGAACACGTTCTTGGCGTTTTTCGAGCATGCCGCCACGGCGGCCATGGAACCCGAGCCGAACCCTCCCGCATTGCCACCAGCGCCGGTGCCGCCGCCACCATACCCAGCCTGGTCGACAAACATGGCATCCCCTCCCGCAGCATTGCCGCCTCCGCCTTGCTGTTGCCCAGGCGGCCCGCCCTTGGTCAAACACAGGTGGACATACGTAGCCTCAAGCATGTGGTAGTTGACCTCGTTGAAATCCGTGACGGCGCGGATGCAGTGGGCGCCGACGTGCTTGCGGCCGTTGAAGGAGGTGAGACGGCCCCAGACGCGCACGTACGTGTCCGGGGCGAAGCGCGGGTCCGTGTGGTCCGGGTCGTCGGCCTTCTCGGCGTCGACCCATTTCTTTACGTCGATGACGCCCGTCCCGTCGTCGATCCGGTATGTCACGTTGGTCGTCTGCGGGTTGACGCTCCGCACCTGCCCCACGAGTGTCACCTGTGTCACCGGCAGGCCGTCGATAGCTAGGTCTGCTCCTGGGTATGCTTCCTTGCAGTCGACGAGCTGTTTGATGGTTACTGGCCGGAGGGAGTCGTCCGCGTGGCTCTGTTGGGGGAAGACGAATCGGGGAGGTTAGTGAATAGAGCCATGGTTATGAGTGTTAATGGTTTATTCTTCCGTACCTTTGTCGCGCCGCCCTGGCTGCCTTGTTGTTGTGATCCGCCCATGAAGCCACCACCCTCTTCGCCGCCTTGGGCGCCATAGCCTGTTCGTGTGTAGCCACCGTACGATGCTGCAATGGATGATTGTTAGAAATGAGACTTGAAACGCAAGGTAATATCAAGCTGCGTGTTACATACCCATGCTGGCTGTCGATATAGGTATAATGTTGTGTTTTGTTTGGTGTGAGTTCTGGCTGGCTGCAAGGACGAGACGGTCTGCGGGGTGTGAGATGGAAATGGGGAGACGCGTAGCGACGCGTGCTCAGCTGCAACCACTTTTTGTAGCGGGGTCAAAGGACTCAAGATCAACCCTAGGGATCCTGGTTAGTGGGGCGTAGTGTAACTGCCGTTGCTGCAATGTGGAGCTGTGCCATGCAGCTCAACTCAACCGTGACCTGAAGCCTGAACGAGAGCACTGCGAAGGAAATACCGGTATCATACAGCTTTCTCAATAGACGCACCGTGATATTCTGACAACCATCATCAGCCGTGAAATACGCACCCTGTTCCTTTCAGTCCTTCCAACACCATATCTCTATCTCGTAACCAAAGTTACCAAACGTTCAAGTTCAAGCTCCCAAAAATGCCACCTCCACCCCCAGAACCCGAGATAGACGCAGAAGACGGGACAACGTCATGCTGCGCACCACTAACTCCCCTCCGCCAGCCAGTTGATGTTGCCGAGATGAGAGAGTACGCTAAGTCTTCCCTTCCTGTATACCAGTCCGAGTAGCTGAGTAGACTCACATCTAACTTCTTCAACTCACTCATTCCCCCTTTATAGCCGTGGACTCCTCACCAATGCGTTCTGCCTCCCACCCCTATTCGGCCCGCTGCTGTTGGACAATGAACAGAGCGACTGCCGGGACCACTGCACCAACGAACGAAGTACGACCACTCCTACCACTTCCTAGAATTATCTGCGACTTTCCTCTACTCCCGATCCTTAGCAATCTACCAACAAAAAACCCAGGTAGCTAGCCATCGACCTAGTCATCATAGCTAACAAGGGGCAGCCTTCCTCTCCTACCTGCGCCTCTCCATCTACATGTCCATCGTCGCGGTAGCCATTGTGCTCTCTTTCCACCTGCGCAAGACGGCCTCCGACATTGAGTTGCGCATGGCCAAGCCGCTCGGGGCTATCTTCTGGGCGCTCTCGGTGTGCTGTTTGGGTGTAGGGGTGGCTAACTACACCAGTAATCCCTTACCTAGTTACCAGTTACTCTAGTAGTATCTCCGTTTTGTCCATTAGTGACTGACTTGAGTTCGTATTTTTAGGAACCATCAACCAGTATAGCCGCCGAGCAGCGATTGTGCAGAGCGGGTGGAGGACGCAAGCCGTGAGTTGGGTCCCACGCTCTGATGATTTGATTCCCCTTGCTATCACCGAGTTGCTTGGAGCGGTTGAGGTATTGACCGACTTGAACGTCGGCTGACTGACGTCTCCATTTGTGCAGGTCATGGCAGCGATAGCGCTGTGTATTGTTGGGTCGTGTGTGACGCTCTTGGTTATCAACAAACTGAACGAGAATGCCGATGTATGATTCGGCATCCCGTCCATGATATTTTCGCTTCAACGTACTAGATATGTACAGTACACCTGGGAAATCCAGATCCCCTAGTCCTGAGCTGCTTCCGTGAATATGGACATATCGTACAAGAAAACCAGTAGAACACAGGGCGATACGACGCGGCCGACCCGACAAGAAAACCATACCATACAGCATCCCACAACTGGTAACCTAATCCTTCATAATTCATCTTTCAAGCAGAACAAATCCGCCATAGTTGTCTTCGGCACGAGGTCCTCGGGCCTCAGCGCTTCGCATCCCCCCACCGCACTTCTGAATGCACTCGCGTACCCGGCAGCGACATTGTCCAGATCGTGGAGGTCGCTTGACCTTCCATCCCAAAGCAAAAGCGGCATCCGGTTGAACGGGGGCAACGTGCCGCCGCCCGGTAGGCTGTCGAGAAATGCGCCCGGGGAGAGCGCCGGCTCGCGGCGGCCCTCGGGCGCATCCAACTCCAGCTCCCCCTCGTATTCTTCGGGCGGCCTGAAGAGCTCGTTGTGGACTGTGGCGAGATTCCTTGCTATGGCTTCGCTCGGGTAGAGCGTCCAGTATCCGCGCGCTCGGCAGAGCTTCAGGGCGTGTTCGAGCCAGGAGGGATACCTCTTGCTAACGAGCTTTTCGGTGAAAAAGGTTGACAGAGGTTTCGTGCGGTGCTCGAACTCGAGCAGGCGGGAAACTAGGGCGTGCAGCTCGACCCATTTCTGCCCCGTGAAGAGCGCAGCGTTGCTGTTAGGGGCCTGCCAGAGAAAAGGGGTTGTTGCGTCAGTATTGGCGGCTGATGATTCCGCTAATTCTTCGCTTGATGGGGCTTTGAACGGAGTCGCAGCGTCCAAGAGAGTCGAAGGCAGATCGAGACTTATACCGAGCAGTCTTGAGTCCCACTCCTGCAGTCGCGCAGAACTGGAATACAGATACTCCAAAGCGGCGTATTTGAGGTCTAACCAGCTGTTGTCAGCGCACCGGGATATGATGCCATCAACATATACCACATACAGTGGAAGAATAGGTGTGACAACTGGGCCTGGGGTGACAGAACCAGTACATGAGAGTACGATGGGTTGGTTGGCCAGAAGGACTCCAGAAACCTGACTGAGCTTTCATCCTCTGTGGCTCTGCCGCGTGATATCCGGTGTCTGAGGGTGAGATGCCGAGAATTGGAAGGATTATGATAGCGACGTGGGGGCCACTGAAATGTCTTTAGAAACTCCGCAGTGGCGCGGTCGACGTCGTGGGGCAACTCAATGGTCAGATGGGGAACGGAGCCGGCTGAGAAGTCAGCGGCTGAAAGTGCCTTCAGCAACTGCATAAGACCTCCCGAGGCACCGGGAAGTGCGTGTATCAATATGTCAATGCTGATCTTATCCCATGCTGTCATTGCCGTTAGCAGAGACACCCCGGGCCTACAACAAGGAGGTCTTCTTACCGGCCAGCGAAGACGAGTCCAGCTTTGTTATCCAACCCAGCCGCGAATGGGCATCTTCGGGCAGTTCAATCACAGGAATGCCAGAAACCTGCGCCTGTTTTCTAATGCCTGGGATGAAATAGTCTTCCTCTAGTCCTGAAGCATCGACAAGCGTGGCTTGGGGGTGCATGAAGTTGTGGATGTGGTCTGCGAGTTTGTCAGTACCCCGAGAATACACACTCTAGGATACTTGACTCACACAGAGCACGGTCGACGCTACTTCGTAGGCGCAAAGGGGTAGAAATGGCCGCGAAGTCCGGTCGAGCATCTGCCATCACAGGGTCAGCGCAAAGGAAAATAAAGAAAAAACAGCTTGCCTCGAGCACAAAGACCCTTCAATGGGTGGCAGCACCATACCATGGAATATGACGAGGCAAGAGTCGTCCAGCCCATTAACGGCACGAAGTTCTGCCAGGTCAATATCACTCCCGCCCATCAGCGCAAAATGCACGTAGCTCCTCCGCTCGGCGCCCATGCGGCAGGCTACCGGCAGCAGCGCAGCAGCACTCTTGAGAGTTGCCGCAGCAAAGAGCACGTTCTTGTTGGAAGGATAGGTCCCCATGGTATCGCCGATGGCTTGCAGTGTGGCGCGAAGTTTCGGGAATACGAGGGGTCCATCGTAACTAGAGGTCGCGGGCGCCGCAGGCTCTTCGGCAGGACGAGAAGGAGGACGAGGAGGGACCGGCTTTTGAGATGTCCGATCAGGCTCCAATTTCGGCATGGGTCCGGGGGGAGCTAGCTTGCCTCCTGCATGTTCCGGCCGGTAGATGGGATGGCGGCGGTCCCGGATGGGGACGTCACCCGGCAAATTGACGACGAAGAGATAGACGAACATGCCGAGCGCGAGAGCTACGGCGACCCGCTTCAGCGTTTTGCGCTGTGGAGGGCCCCATGGCGCCCGGATCGGTGGGATCTTTGTCGGTTTGCGGTCGTCATCCTTCTTGCCCAGCTCCTCGTTGCTGAGAAACATGGACGCCATGCTGCCCTTCAACCGCATCTGGTCCGAGAAGCACACGACACCTGGTGGGTTTTCCTCAAGGATTCAAGGAACGTCGCACGAGGACAATCTCACACTGCGCAAGCAGCAGCTCGCTTGTGAGAAAGCTGATAGGCCGTCATTGGGTAGAGGTCGCGGCTACTAAGCTAGGCATGTGCTGTTTCGAATTGTCCGCGTCACGACAGCGCGATCGTGGGGTTTAGATCGGTCGTCGGAATTCGTGCGGGACTCGGTGGGGTCGAAGGCTAAGCATAACGTTCCACACAGTGTCCTCAAGGTTGGCTCGAGGCCCATGCTCCAGAGCTCCATCAATCAGAAACCCCCTGTTTAGCAGGTTGCACGCGCTGAGGGGCGCGCTAAGGACCCTTGCCGATGGGGTAACGCTGTAGGCTGCAAACGCCAGGACAAAGTAGGTCCCAGGGGGTAGTAAGGTGCCCTCCACGCGCGCAATAGTCAGTAAGCTAGTAAGCCAGCCCAACAGTCAGTTCAATCTTGAAGCCGTAGAATAGGCCCAAAAAACGCGTTTTCTAAGGTTTTCTTCGAATACGTTCAATTCTATGATATTTAAAGCCTTAGTCAGCTGCCCTTAGTCAGCGGCCTATGCAACGCACCTATATACAACATCTACAATACGACTACACACCTGCCCTGCTTACTAGCTGCCCTCTCGTTGCCTACGATAGTCAAATATACTAATAATCGCTAGGAGGGCTAGGCCTTTGTAATATTTAAAGCTAGGAGGAGTCTAAAAGAGATTGCAAGCATAGTGTCATGAAATGACCGTACTGACAGCTGGGCGTAGGCGCCGTCGCAGCGCGGGAAGCCGTGATGACCAATCGTTTAAGTAACCAATAGGAAAAGGATCACGTTTGGCGTAGTAATCCAGGTATAAGGAATCACCAACAACAATGAAAGGCTCACAGTGAGCCTGGTGAGCATCACAAGGAAGGATCACGGGGAAGGGAGTGATCCTCAAAGACAATCATTAGTATATTAGATGGATAGTCTCTTCCGTTGGAGGACCTCCTGAAGGTTCTCCAGTAAGCAATGCAAGCAGTTGTCTTTACTACTGTGTGAACACTTGCTTGTGCACTTG